>NW_026512750.1:0-7500 GCF_027579735.1 Bombina bombina
TCAAGTGAACCCCCAGAATCTTGAGAGAAGAAGTTTTCCATTGGAGGCAAAATGTGGTTTGTAATAAAGTAAGAGTATCGGGGGGGGACATGTATGGATAGGACCTCTGTTTTGGAGACATTGGGCTTATAAAAGCTCAAGTCTCCAAACTGTTGTAGGGAAGTGAATACTGCAGGGAGAGATTCTTCGGGGGATGTCAGGAACAGGGTAATGTCGTCGGCATATAGGGAGATTTTGTGTGTGGAGGCGCCGACAGGGAGGCCTCTGATTTTAGGATCTTGCCGAATGGATTGGGCTAAGGGCTCTATTGATAAAGCAAACAGGAGAGGGGACAAGGGGCACCCCTGCCTAGTGCCGTTTGAAATTGTGAACTTGGGAGACTGGAACCCAACCCCCCGTATAATGGCCGAGGGGTTGTTGTATAGGGCCTTAACCGCCACAATGAAAGCAGTGGGAAAGCGGAAAATTCTCATGGTCTCCCATAGGTAATCCCACCTGACCCTGTCAAATGCCTTTTTGGCATCTAGCGACAGAGACAGGAAGGGAGAGGAGCCCTGTGATGCAGTGTGTAAGACATCAAGGATTCTTCTTGTGGCATCGGAACCTTCTCTATTCGGGATGAATCCTACTTGGTCATTGGATATGAGGGGAGTGATAATTTTAGCAGCTCTACTGGCTAAGAGTTTGGCGTAGATCTTGGTATCTATGTTAATCAATGAGATGGGACGGTAACTACTACAGAGGTCGGGTGGTTTACCGGGTTTCAAGATCGTGATTATAACTGCCTCTAGGAATTCTGGTTTAAGCGAAGCTCCAGAAAATATCTCTTGGAGAAATCTGTGTAGTACGGGAGTTAGGAGGGGGAGAAAGGTTTTATAAAATCTGGCTGTAAAGCCATCTGGGCCTGGGGCCTTACCTAATTTTAGATTTTGAATAGTATTCTTAACTTCCTCAATTGTTAGTGGGGAGGAGAGAGAGGAGATGGCCTCTTCTGAGAGAGAAGGAAGTGAGAGGGAGTTAAGGTAAGTAGAAATTTTTCCTAGGGCGGTAGCTGGGACATCTAAATTGGATTCAATATTGTAGAGTGAGCAGTAATACTGCTTGAAGGAGTTTCCAATGTCTGTAGGGGCTGATACATTCACTCCAGATGGGGTTTGAATGGATCGTATTCTTGCTTGAGCTGTACGGTGTCTAAGCTTAGTGGCTAGGAGAGTAGAAGCTTTATTACCCTGATGGTAATAGATTTTTTTGAATTTGTCCATCAAATTGTGGACCTTTTTAAGTTCTAAAGTTTGGATTTGTTTCTGGACTTTGGAAATTTTGTCATTTAGGACCTGAGAGTAGGAGTGGGAGAGTTCTATCTTTAATTTCCAGAGTTGGATGGTCAAGTCAGGTAAAGTGGATCTATGCTTTAAACGGGCTTCAGATTCATACCTCATGAGGTGCCCTCTTATCACTGCCTTCAGGGTGGCCCACAAGTTCTGTGAGGAGGTCTGATTATCGTCATTAAGGGTAAGGAAGTCAGTTATGTGTGCCTGTAAAGCCGCCTTGATAGTTGGGTCTGTGATAGTCCAGTCCTGCATGCGCCAAATAATGGGGGAGGGACTAGATAATGGGCCCAAGCGAAAATGAATAGAGTCATGGTCAGACCAAGAGACTGATGTAATGAGTATGGAGTGAATGGATTCTAAGAAGGTAGCCTCAGTAAAGAAATAATCTATACGTGTGTGTGACTTGTGTGGGGCAGAGTAGAACGTAAATTCCCTATCTTGTGGATGTAAGGCCCGCCAAACATCGTACAGATTGTATTGTGACATTAGGAGTTGAAAGGCGGAAGAGAGAGAGTGAATAGCTCTGTCACTACTGGAAAGTGGAGGTCCCATTCTGTCCAACTTAACATCCCAAATCAGATTAAAGTCCCCTCCTAGTATGAAAGCACCTTGCTTTATTGCTGCTACTGCCTTAAGGAGTGATCTAAATTTTTTTTAATTGTTTGACATTTGGGGCATAAACATTGAGCATGGTGACTAATTGTGAATTCAGTTTACCAACAGCAATGATAAATCTGGCCTGAGGGTCAGATTATATATCGGGTCAAAAGTAACATTTTTACCTATATATATGGCTACACCTCTGGACTTTGAGGAGAACGTGGCTTCCAGTATCGTAGGGAAATGTCTGGATGTACCAGTGATGTGCGGTGACTTCAGAGGCTGGTGAGGCAGTGTCTAGGAATCGGATACGCCTTCATTCTTTAGATATCCTTTGTTGAAGAAATAGCAATTGCACATGGGCGAGCCAATATCTATATGCAGCCACCATTCAGTATCTACTGAGCATATTTAGATATGATTTTCCACAAAGGATATCTGATTTTCTTCATTCTTTTGATATCCTTTGTTGAAAAGCATATCTAAATATGCTTATAAGCTATCGAGCATATTTAGATATGAATTTCAACAAAGGATATCTGATTTCCTTCATTCTTTTGATATCCTTTGTGGACAAGCATATCTAAATATGCTCAATAGCTACTGAGCATATTTAGATATGCTTTTTCAACAAAGGATATCAAAAGAATGAAGGAAATCAGATATCCTTTGTTGAAAAGCATATCTAAATATGCTCAGTAGCTACAGAGCATATTTAGATATGCTTTTCAAAGGGTGTGTGTGTGTAGTGTATATCTGCATGTGTATGTATATGTGTGTAATTGTATACATGTGTGTGTGTTTAGTGTATATCTGCTTGTGTATGTATATGTGTGTAATTGTATACATGTGTGTGTTTAGTGTATATCTGCATGTGTATGTATATGTGTGTAATTGTATACATGTGTGTGTTTAGTGTATATCTGCATGTGTATGTATATGTGTGTATACATGTGTGTGTTTAGCGTATATCTGCATGTGTATGTATATGTGTGTGTTTAGTGTATATCTGCATGTGTATGTATATGTGTGTATACATTTGTGTGTGTTTTTGCCTTTACAACAACACAAGTACATTAGTTATCATAATATCTAGTTGCAAGTTCAACACATACAAACCAAAATAATGTAACATGTCTATCTATTGTACGTTGTATTATTTCTATCTAGAAATAAATCTCACCTCCATCTTAGCAAAAAGAAGAAAAAGAAAAAAGAGAAAACTTTGTGGCCCTTTGAGACAGAAGTTTGGGACACCCCACAATCTACAAGAACACAAGTGTGTGTGTTATAAATAATATCAACTAACTAACTTCATCAAGTGCCGCCAGCCGCCACCTACCTAAAAAAAGAATGTGATTCAATAGATTGGCAGCCTCAGTCACTCACTATAAGTCAGACTCAGAGTCACACAAAGCTCCCTCCCAATAGCCCCCACTCTTCATTTAACCAGGTATATTTTTCACAATTGAGCAGTGACAGCCATTTTACCCCATGGCTGCTAGTAACATAAAAATCAACATTTTGTCTCTCTGCAGTCTGCACTCTGCACCACAAATGAACAGCAGTTTGACCCCCTTGACTGCCACTTATTTACTTCTGCTCCATATTTGTAATGCAGTGATGCATATGAGATATTTTACATTAATTAAACCTATGGACTTTAAAAAACTGGACAAATAAATAACTAGTATCAATAATTTCCACTACATATTGCCTATTATTTAAATACACCTCTCCTCATTTACATCTTGCCTTCCCTAGGTAGAACAAAAAATTGACTTGCAAATTTTGGATATGGACAGTTGGACACCATTGATAATTGGGGGTATTTCAGTAATTATTGGGGTTCTTAGCAGCCCCAAGATCCCTCTTGAGCTGACTCAATAGGTGAGAGGTTACATAAAATGGGTGACCTTGATTTAATAATAATTATTACTAGTAGTAGTAAATAACCAAAAACAGGCTACAGCTTTTATAGTGACTGAGACGACAAGGAAGTTGGTTTCTTATTCAAGCTGTTTCTTATTCGGGAAATTCTGTTTCTTATTCATGGAAGTTGGTTTCTTATTCAATTTTTTTGTCAGACTGCTTTAAATTTACTTTAAAATAAAAAAAATAGGTTTTATTAAAATAATAATATGATTCATATAATGTAGTTACACAGAGGTGGAATCTCTTTATATAACAATTAGATATACAAACTTGAAAAAAGGGCATACGTTGGCACCACTACAAATATTACTATTTTGAATAAATAACATATATTTTCAAAGGGTTAATAACCATTCGGCCACTGATTTCACTATGATTTTATACAGGGTAGATCCCATTCCCCCTCCATGTCATTCAATTGTTTTTAGCCTGGCCCAATGGTGTTTTTGCCACAGAAATTGATGCCAACACTGGCATAGGTGACATAATTCTCATTTTTGAATAAGTAACAGATATTTTCAAAGGGTTAATAACCATTGGGCCACTGATTTCACTATGAATTTATACAGGGTAGATCCCCCTCCATGTCATGCAATTGTTTTTAGCCTGGCCCAATGGTGTTTTTGGCACAGAAATTGATGCCAACACTGGCATAGGTGACATAATTCTCATTTTTGAATAAGTAACAGATATTTTCAAAGGGTTAATAACCATTGGGCCACTGATTTCACTATGAATTTATACAGGGTAGATCCCCCTCCATGTCATGCAATTGTTTTTTAGCCGGGCCCAATGGTGTTTTTGGCACAGAAATTGATGCCAACACTGGCATAGGTGACATAATTCTCATTTTTGAATAAGTAACAGATATTTTCAAAGGGTTAATAACCATTGGGCCACTGATTTCACTTTGAATATATACAGGGCAGATCCTCTTCCATGCCATGCAATTGTTTTATAGCCTGGCACAATGGTGTTTTTGGCACAGAAATTGATGCCAACCCCTGGCATAGGTGACATAATTCTCATTTTTGAATAAGTAACCGATATTTTCAAAGGGTTAATAACCATTGGGCCAGGCTAAAAACAATAGCATGGCATGGAGGGGGATCTACCCTGTAGATATTCATAGTGAAATCAGTGGCCCAATGGTTATTAACCCTTTGAAGATATCTGTTACTTATTCAAAATTGAGAATTATGTCACCTATGCCAGGGTTGGCATCAATTTCTGTGCCCAAAACACCATTGGGCCAGGCTAAAAACAATTGCATGGCATGGAGGGGGATCTACCCTGTATATATTCATAGTGAAATCAGTGGCCCAATGGTTATTAACCCTTTGAAAATATATGTTACTTATTCAAAAATGAGACTTAGAGCACCTATGCCAGGGTTGGCATCAATTTCTGTGTCAAAAACACCATTGGGCCAGGCTAAAAACAATTGCATGGCATGGAGGGGGATCTACCCTGTATATATTCATAGTGAAATCAGTGGCCCAATGGTTATTAACCCTTTGAAAATATATGTTATTTATTAAAAATAGTAATATTTGTAGTGGTGCCAACGTATGCCCTTTTTTCAAGTTTGTATATCTGTTATATAAAGAGATTCCACCTCTGTGTAACTACATTTATATGAATCATATTATTATTTTAATAAAACCTATTTTTTTATTTTAAAAAAAATTGAATAAGAAACCAACTTCCATGAATAAGAAACAGAATTTCACGAATAAGAAACAGCTTGAATAAGAAACCAACTTCCTTGTCGTGTGACTGAGCCTGCTGGGGCCCTGGGCCAATCTTTTATTTTAGGCGGCAGTGCGGCACTAAGTTGAAGTTAGATAACGTGAGTTGAAGTTGAACTTATACATTTATTACAACGAACTTGCAGCCTCGCTGCCTCTATAGTCAAGGGAAGTGACTTGAGTCACTTGACTATTTTGGCAGCGAGGCTGCAAGTTCGTTGTAATAAATGTATAAGTTCAACTTCAACTCACGTTATCTAACTTCAACTTAGTGCCGCACTGCCGCCTAAAATAAAAGATTGGCCCAGGGCCCCAGCAGGCTCAGGAGGACAGGAGTCACTATAAAAGGCTGAGGCCCGCCACCGCCACTGACAGTCTGACACCTACCTAAATCAATCTAATAGTAATCACAATTATTATATCACAATACATAGTCGATTCGAACTTCGAAGTTAACACAGTCACTGTCACACAACAACAGAAGAAGACAGTGAGTCAGTCAACCTGAACCCCAACCCCGCCACCACTGACCTACCTAAAAAGATGCGCCGCCGCCAAATATAGATAACAAGTACAACAAGACAAGTTGAAGTAGTCTTCTACGCTCCGGTTGCATGCAGAGGCGTAACTAGAAACCACAGGGCCCAGGTGCAAGAGTCTAAGAAGGGCCCCTCACCCCCCCCCACCCCCCACCCAAAAAAGTGAGTTTTAAACATATATTATTATTTTTTTTTTAACATTTATTACAGAAAAAAAATGTGAATCAGATCACGTCTGCAAAAGGAGGTACCCTGTGCGAACTGTCTGTGAGATGGCCTGACCCTACCAGCCCCAGTACTTTATGTCACAGACTACTGTGGTCACTTTATAGTCCTGCCCCCCCCATACTGTATATAGTGGTACTGTATAGTGACACTGTTTACCCCCTCCCCTCATGCTGTAGTAACAAGGTCTGTAATTTGATGGTTCCACAAACAAACACAATTGCGACCTCAGCACCCCCTGTAGCTTTGCCCCTGGACAGACAATAAGCACTGTGATATTACTGTGACACTGGCACCAATTAGCTCAGACAATAAGCATTGTGATATTACTGTGACACTGGTACAAATTATCTGAGACAGATAATAAGCACTGTGATATTAATGTGACACTGGCACCAATTAGCTCAGAAAATAAGCACTGTGATATTACTGTGACAGTAATATCACAGTGCTTATTGTCTGAGATAATTGGTGCCAGTGTCACAGTAATATCACAGTGCTTATTGTCTGAGATGCTTGGTGCCAGTGTCACAGTAATATCACAGTGCTTATTGTCTGAGATAACTGGTGCCAGTGTCACAATAATATCACAGTGCTTATTGTCTGAGATAATTGGTGCCAGTGTCACAGTAATATCACAGTGCTTATTGTCTGAGATGCTTGGTGCCAGTGTCACAGTAATATCACAGTGTTTATTGTCTGAGATACTTGGTGCCAGTGTCACAGTAATATCAGAGTGTTATTGTCTGAGATACTTGGTGCCAGTGTCACAGTAATATCACAGTACTTATTGTCTGAGATATTTGGTGCCAGTGTCACAGTAATATCACAGTGCTTATTGTCTGAGATAATTGGTGCCAGTGTCACAGTAATATCACAGTGCTTATTGTCTGAGATAATTAGTGCCAGCCCAGTATCACAGGATATATTGCTTGAAATCACAAAAATGTATTGTGCTATCATCTATGATATAACACTTACAGAATGCCAAAACACCATGATTGTCTTTCTAAATGAGCTTCTGTCAACACCAATAACAAATAGATTTTATTAACATATGATTATAAAATGTTCTGATATAATTTTGTTAATTAGACTGGTACAAAAATAATAAATAAT